>NC_089876.1:21620000-21660000 GCF_040182565.1 Anser cygnoides
TATTTCGATCAACATTATTTAATGAAACTTGACCAGATATAAGTTTGCAAAAGTACAGAGTGTTGAAATAAAGAGACAATATTTTTAAATGGAATTTACATTGTTAAAAGTCAAAATCAAGACCACTGACTTGTAAACTCAGCTGTCTCTAATGTATTCTTGGTATAGGAATGAAAAGAAGAAATTAAATGAAAAGGAATAAAAAGAAAAAAAAGAGAGAAACATGTATGTGATAGCTGAATTTGTTCTAGTGAACAAATCCCTCTTCTAGTGATAGGTTCATTTATTTTATTGTCTAGGTCAGTCCAAGCTTTATCAGCTTCATAATTTACGATCAAGAATGCACCAGTATTACAGATGCATGATGGAAGAAAAATTGATAAGTATAATTTCCATGATCAGACATTAAGAAAGTTCTAGTAAAGGCATGTCACTCCTGATTTTGGCAGAGATGAGAGATTTCTAATCATTTTCTGCCTTTAGATCTGTAAGGGAGTTGGAAATCAAGGGAGAAATCAAATAATAATGAGATAATACTAACAAATAAAATTTTATAAAAATAAAACACATCTCAGTCTTCAATATATGTTGTGAGACAGGTTTCTTACTGGTCTGAAAAGGAAGTATAAAATTAATGCCAATTTTATCTTTAAAAAAAAAAAGTCATAAAGCTTCCTATATTTTCCCCTAAACATAACATTGATGACAAGTTTTACTAGGCATAGTTATTATTTTACCTCAATAGGATTCTTCCCTATATATTCTTAACTTGTATAAAATTTGAAAACATTGAATAATTATTGTAATTGGTAGTTTTGTCAAATCTGGCAAATGTTTGCTGAAATTCTAAACTGCCTACTCATTTTCTATTAGAGAATTAAAATTTCCTGGAGAGAAAAAAACACAGTAGAAACAAGAGTGTTCTTTTCACCTATCAACATATGAGCTTGTAGACAAGAGAGTTCTCAACAATATTTTCTTTTCATTATCAATTGCTAATTAGTCCACTGAACTTGTCTGTGTGCATCCCTGTTGTCATGCTTGAGTGCTCTTGAGAAAATCAAGTAGCAAGCATATATGTTTGATGTCTGGTAATTAGGTAATATTATTCTCACTTGGAATAATTGGTCTGGAAACATATCATTATTTATTATTTTGAAAACGTTAGAGGTACTAAGTCTAGCACCTGATTTTTTGGTAAGTTGATTCCAATTAGACTTTAGCTGAAAGAACATGCTACAATGTCTGGCAAAACTAAGCACTATTGCATGGGACAAGTGTGGGTGAAATACTGACTCTAAATAAAAGGTTGAACAGGTGATCAAAGGCTTCTGAACTCTGGATATACTAAGATGGCACATTAGATTGTTTCTCATGAAGATTCCTCTATCTCTTGCCTCCACTTCCTCTTCCACTGGTTCATTAGGCAAAACTGCAAGAGAAAGTTATTAAGTATCAAATAAACAAAGGCATCCCTTTTTGTTCTGATCATTTCTAGACCTTCCTCTCCTGTTCTCAAGCTCTCATTTATTCTTTTCTCATGTTATTGATCTTACCACTTTTCGAGTTTTATTTTAGTTGACCCCATCTCTCTTTCTCCTTATACTCTCTATTCACACTAAACACGTACATTTATGACCAACATGGTGTTTACTGATATCAAATCACTTTTTTTTGTGTATAGGTCCAATGTGCAGCTCTGGTTCTAGCCTATATAGGTAGACTATATGTTGCTTGGGCACAGTGATCTCTATATATAGTGTGTAAAGTGCTCAGGATAATAGAAGCCCACTTTTATTAAGTAATAACTTTTAAAATTAATATGATTTATCATTAATTAAAGAGATACGTTCAGATAAAAGCTGAATATTTCAGCTGACTTTTGTTATTTTTAATTTTAGGATACTTAATTAAGTACTGTTGAAATATCCCAAATTCCAAACTGAGAATCAGTTCTAGATGTTTAACATATTATACTTTATATACCATATATAACACCTTGGAACTACATAGCAAAATATATGCCACATTTTACATTATACATTATTCATTATATTGCTTACATTAATTTTAAGTAACTTTAGGTATCTATTTCTAATAAAGCATGAATAAAGATTAAAACCACTTTTTATGTGCTTACTTGTGAATAAAGATGATGTGATGCTTATAAGAGTTATACAATGATATACTTCTACTGAAAGACTGCAATGACGTAAATGTGGATAATAAATATAAAATGATTGTTGCAAAATATTTTAAAAATAGTCATTACTGTTTTGGGATAGATTTACCTGGTACAGATAACATATACATCTTCTACATTCATGATTTATTTGTAAGATCAAAATGTTAACCACGTAATGTGTGTTATGTACATGACAAAAAAAGGAGGTGATTGGTGACAGTAGAGCAGGCTGTCCCCATACAGCCCATGGTGGAGCAGATCTCCACCTTCTAGCCCATAAAGGAGCCCACGGTGGAGCAGGTGAAGGTGGCCTGAAGGAGGCCACAAACTCATACAGAAAAAGAAGGCCTACAGAGTGTGAAAGCAAGGACAGATAGCCTGGGAGGAATACAGAGAAATTGTCCAAACAGCCAGGGATCAGGTTAGGAAAGCTAAAGCCCTATTGGAATTAAATTTGGCCAGGGACATTAAGGGAGACAAGAAAGGCTTCAATAGGTATATACACGATAAAAGAAAACTAAGGAAATTGTGGGCCCTCTCCGGAAGGAAAGGTGAGACCTGGTTACCCATGATATAGTGAAGGCTGAGGTATTCAATGAATTTTTTTTCCCTCAGTCTTCACTGGCAAGTGTTAGAGCCACATGGTCCAAGTCTTTACTGCCGTTAAAGATAAAAAAAACGTTTTTACAAATACATCAACACAAAAAAGAGGACTAAGGAGAATCTCCATCCTTTACTGGATGCGGGGGGAAACTTAGTGACAAAAGATGAGGAAAAGGCTGAGGTGCTCAATGCTTTCTTTGCCTCAGTCTTTAGCGGCAAGACCGGTTGTTCTCTGGATACCTGGTACCCTGAGCTGGTGGAAGGGGATGGGGAGCAGGATGTGGCCCTCGCTATCCACGAGGAAATGGTTGGCGACCTGCTACAGCACTTGGATGTATGCAAGTCGATGGGTCGGATGGGATCCACCCGAGGGTACTGAGCGAACTGGCGGAGGAGCTGGCCAAGCCGCTTTCCATTATTTATCAGCAGTCCTGGCTATCAGGGGAGGTCCCAGTCGACTGGCGGCTAGCAAACATGACGCCCATCTACAAGAAGGGCCGGAGGGTAGACCCAGGGAACTATAGGCCTGTTAGCTTGACCTCAGTGCCAGGGAAGCTCATGAAGCAGATTATCTTGAGTGTCATCATGCGGCACTTGCAGGGCAACCAGGCGATCAGGCCCAGTCATCATGGGTTTATGAAAGGTAGGTCCTGCTTGACGAACCTGATCTCCTTCTATGACCAAGTGACGCGCTTGGTGGATGAGGGGAAGGCTGTGGATGTGATCTACCTTGACTTCAGTAAGGCTTTTGACACCGTTTCCCACAACATTCTCCTCAAGAAACTGGCTGCTCGTGGCTTGGACTGGCGTACGCTTTGTTGGGTTAAAAACTGGCTGGATGGCCGGGCCCAAAGAGTTGTGGTGAATGGAGCCAAATCCAGTTGGAGGCCGGTTACTAGTGGAGTCCCCCAGGGCTCAGTGCTGGGGCCGGTCCTCTTTAATATCTTTATCGATGACCTGGATGAGGGGATCGAGTGCGCCCTCAGTAAGGTTGCAGATGACACCAAGGTAGGTGCGTGTGTCGATCTGCTTGAGGGTAGGAAGGCTGTGCAGGATCTGGATAGGCTGGACCGATGGGCTGAGGTCAACTGCATGAAGTTCAACAAGGCCAAGTACCGGGTCCTGCATCTGGGACGTAACAACAACAAGCAGTGCTACAGGCTGGGAGATGAGTGGTTGGAAAGCTGCCTGGCGGAGAAGGACCTGGGAGTATTGGTTGATAGGCAGCTGAATATGAGCCAGCAGTGTGCTCAGGTGGCCAAGAAGGCCAACAGCATCCTGGCTTGCATAAGAAGCAGTGTGGCCAGCAGGTCTAGGGAGGTGATTGTCCCCCTGTAGTCGGCTCTGGTGAGGCCGCACCTCGAGTACTGTGTTCAGTTTTGGGCCCCTCGCTACAAGAAGGACATGGAGGTGCTCGAGAGAGTCCAGAGAAGGGCGACGAAACTGGTGAGGGGTCTGGAGAACAAGTCTTACGAGGAGCAGCTGAGGGAGCTGGGATTGTTCAGCCTGGAGAAGGAGGCTCAGGGGCGACCTTATCGCACTCCACAGGTACCTTAAAGGAGGCTGTAGCGAGGTGTGGATTGGTCTGTTCTCCCACATGCCTGGTGACAGGACGAGGGGGAATGGGCTAAAGTTGCACCAGGGGAGGTTTAGGTTGGATGTTAGGAAGAACTTCTTTACTGAAAGAGTTGTTAGGCATTGGCATGGGCTGCCCAGGGAAGTGGTTGAGTCACCATCCCTGGAGGTCTTTAAGAGATATTTAGATGTTGAACTTAGTGATATGGTTTAGTGTAGGATTTGTTAGTGTTAGGGCTGAGGTTGGACTAGATGATCTTGGAGGTCTCTTCCAACCTAGACGATTCTGTGATTCTGTGATTCTGTGAAGTCCCAGAAGGCAAAGGCAGGGGCTGTGAGAATGAAGAATTGGCCACTGTAAGAGAAGACCAGGTTTGAGACTGGCTAAGAAACCTAAAGTTGCACAACTCTCAACTTCATAAGACCTCTTGAGATAGATCCAGCGGTCCTTAGGGAACTGGCAGATGTAGTTGTCAAAAAACTATCCACCATAATTGAGAAGTTGTAGCCATCTGGTGGAGTTCCCACCAGAAAGAAGGGAAGAAGGGAAACATAAGCTCCATTTTTTAAAAGGGAAATAAAGGAAAATCCAGGGAGTTAGAAGCCAGTCAGTCTCACCTCTGTGCCTGGCAAGATAATGGAGCAGATCCTCCTGGAATCTATGCTAAGATTCATAAGGAAAATAAGGAGGTGATTGGTGACAGCCAACACAGCTTCATTAAGCCACGTTGAAATGAAGACTGAAATGATGTAAATATGAATAATAAATATGATTTTTATTTTTACAAAATATTTTAAAAATAATCATTACTGTTTTGGGATAGATTTACCTGGTAGAGATAACATATACATCTTCTACATTTATGATTTATTTGTAAGATCAAAATGTTAACCACGTAATGTGTGTTATGTACATGGCAAAATAAGGAGGTGATTGGTGACAGCCAACGTGGCGTTATTATGGGCAGATCATACCTGACAAATCTGGTGGCCTTCTACAATGGGGTTGCAACATCGGTGCCTATGGAAGGAACAACAGATGTCATCTACCTGGACTTGTGCAAAACATTTGACACTGTCCCCCATGATATCCTTGTTTCTAAATTGGAGAGACATGGATCTGATGGATGGGCCACTTGGTGGGTGAGGAATTAGTTGGATGGTCGCACTCAAAGAGTTGTGCTCAACGGTTCAATGTCCAAGTGTAGATCAGTAATGAGTGGTCTTCCTCAAGGGTCAGCACTGGGACTGGCACTGTTTAACTTCTTTGTCAGTAACATGGAGATGGGATTGAGTACACCCTCAACAAGTTTGCTGATGGCACCGAATTGTGTGATGCGGTCAACAAGCTGGAGGGAAGGGATGCCATCCAGAGGATCCTTGACAGTCTTGAGAGGTGGGTGCATGCGAACTTCATGAAGTTCAACACGGCCAAGTGCAAGGTGCAGCATCTGGGCTACGACAATCCCAAGCACAAATACAGTCTGGGTGGAGAATGGATGGAGAGCAGCCCTGATAAGAAGGACCTGGAGGTGTTGGTTGATGAGAAGCTCGACATGAACTGGCAATGTCTACTTGCAGCCCAGAAAGCCAGCCGTATCCTGGGCTGCATCAAAAGGAGCATGGCCAGCAGGTCAAGGGAGGTTATTCTCTCTTGCGAGACCCCACCTGGAATATTGCATTCAGCTCTGGGGCCCCCAGCACAAGAAGGATATGGACGTATTAGAATGAGTCTGGAGGATGGCCACAAGGATGATCAAAGGGCTGGAACACCTTTCCTATAAAGAGGGAGTTGGGGTTGTTCAGCCTGGAGAAGAGAAGGCTCCGTGGAAACCTCATTGTAGCCTACCAGTACCTAAAGGGGTTCTACAAGAAAGCTGGGGAGGGACTCTTTTGCAGGGAGTGTAGTGATAGGACAAGGAGTAATGACTTTAAAACAAAACAAAACAAAAACAAAACAAAACAAAACAAACAAAAAAAAAGATAGATTTGGATTATACATAGGGAAGGACTTCTTTACCATGGTGGTGAGGCACTGGAACAGGTTTCCCAGAGAAGTTGTGGATGCCCCACCCTTGTGTTTAAGGTCAGGTTGGATGGGCTTTGAGCAACCTAGTCTAGTGGAAGGTGTCCCAGCTGATGGGAGGGAGCGTGTGAATTAGAAGATCTTTAAGGTCCCTTCCAACCCAAACCATTCGATGATTCTATGATTTTACAAATGTAATATTACAGTTATTTAAGTTTATAGTAATTCAAACTAAGCGATAATTAAATTTGACAGAAGTATAAACATTACCAATATTTTTTTTTTTATCCCTCAGTCATTTACTTGAATAAATGTTCATTGTAACTTTTTCACTACACAGTTTCACTCCACTTACTAAATAAGTAATTATAAAAGAGAAATAATGAATAGACAAATGCAACAAATTACCTCTTTTATGTATCTCAGAAATGTAAAATAGTTCCTTTAGTGATGTTTAATTTTCATATGGCTGAATAACTCAGTTGCATATTTAGTCAGAAAGCATCTCTGATATTTTAGTGAACATCAGATCAAATAATTTCTAATTTTTTCTATCCCTAGTCCATATATATCCCAAAGGAATGTTCATATTAAGGCAGTGAGTACATACATTTGCACTCCAAAGTAATGGAAGTGTTTTTCTTCTTTCAACTGAATACAAATTATTTTATTTTCCACATATGAAGCTGGTTCCAAAACATCACCATATTGATAATAACTAATAAAGGTGAATGGTATTATGTAAAGGAAATAAACAAATAAAAAACAACAGTTTATCTATAGTATATAGTTGTTATAAAAGAATCAAAGATTGTTAAGATGAAAAAAAACATAAGAGGCATATGAGAAATGAGAGAATCCGATAAGCCTAGTAACACTCTCCTTGTTGAAGGTAATGGTAATCATCTCCTCCACAGCATTTTAGTCATGTATTACTATTTATGAACAGCTATAGAATCATGTTCCATCAGGCAGTTGTATTTTCCATTATTGTAGCTTGTACTGACCATTTTATGATCATCTATTAAATAAGCTGTGTTTGAAAGAAAGCTGTATGTAGAAAAGTAATGGCAATATTTGCTGTAAGGAAAGAAAGATAAGAATAGATAAGGGATCTAATAAAAATATAAAATAATTAAAAAACATTTCACCAGGTAGTGCTAGGTTTGTTCCTGCTTTTAAATATAAAAATAATATTATTTTTTTTCAACACACAGGCTAACAAAAATAAAATTTTCAAGTTTTTATGGTACTGGCACTGACTTTTTGACTGGTTGTTCTGATGCAATGCAAACTAACCGGTACCTTCTGTCTTACACAAACCAAAAAATACTAGGCAAGTGGAGTAAACCAGTTTTTTCATTATTAAAATTAGGAGAGAAATGTTCATCATTTAAAGATAGATTTCATGAAGGAGCTTGAAATATAGAGGACACATATACACAGAAGAAAAGTCCTTTAGTGTTCCCCCCCCATCAGTATCCTTAAAATATCGTTTTCTCTTTTTTCATTTTTAATTGACTGAGTCAGCACTTTGTCTGTGTCGTGAGAAGTTAGCTTCACAAGGCATTTGAGTTTTCATATGCCAGATTACAATAAGTGAGTGATGTATTCTATTTCTGTCTTCTTCTAAGTATTTTTCCACCCTTTATTAAATATCTATCATGGAAAGTACATAATTTATAAAAATATGTACAAAAAGCTTATATTGGGATAGCAGTAAAATAATCCTTAATTAAGTAGGGATATGTATTCTCTACCTAAAACAAAATTGCACTTCTTTGTGGAGTGCTTGTCTATTACAGGTGTATGTAATGTGGCTGTCAGGAACAATATTTCAGTGTTCCTGTTTTACAGGGACTAAATGTTAACATTAGTATTTTCTGTACTAACACTGGTCGTGCACATAATGATGGTTGCAGACAACACTGCCTTGCTCCAGGACCCTGCAAGCCTCTTTACCCCCCACCCAGGACACTACTGGTTCACCTCAGACTTCGGTTTATAAAGAAGAAAAGACAACATACAGACAGAATTTAATCTGTTCTTCTACAGAATTTATTGTTAGCTTAATGTTTTAACAGACTAATATTTCAAATTAAACAGGTTTTATTCATAATATTCTTTAAAATGTTATACTAAAGATTCTTCCTAATATTTCAGGATAGAGAGAAGTTGAAGCAAGACTCAGCATAGCACAGCAAATTATAAATGAGAAAATCTACAGTTCAAGCATAGGTGATTCTTATTGTATGCTAGGGAAAAAAATGAGAATGGTCAAACAGGCTGTCCAGGGTGGCTGTTGAATGCACAGCCTTGGGGAAATTCAGAATTTGACTCCTGGGCAACCTGATCTGTGTCTCTCCCACTTTGAGTAGTGGATTGGACAAGATGACCTTCAACTGTCTTTTACATCATAGATTCCTCTATGAACCTTTGTATACAATGTTCATTACCATAGAATCTGAATGCAAATAAATAAATAAATAAATAAATAAAATTCAGTGATAAAATGTAAGTTTTATACATATATACTCATATTTTAACAGATCAGATGACCTAAAGAAGTGGTAATAAGTTACAAGACATTTTATTTTCAGACATCCTCATGATAAAAAAAAAATAATCTTTCAATCTATAGATCTTATTTCTGTATTTCACACTCCCACTTAATACACATAATTTTTTCTGAGTGAAAGTTTTCAAAAATAATTTAAATCAGCCTTGATCTAACCCCTTTCGTAATGTATATAATAAGACAGTCTTGGTGTCTATTTAAATAATTATGCATTGCCTTCCAGTAATGGAAACTACTTGGACTGATAAAGTTGTGGTGCAACATTAAGAGGTCTGGAAGTCTTTAAAGTTTGTACTTCATCTAGTTATTTGGGATCACCTGTATAGAAAATATAGAATCACAGAATCATCAAATCATCTTTGTTGGAAAAGACCTTCAGGATCATTAAGTCCACCCTGACCTACCCTGTCCCATCACTAAACCATGGCCATGTCTCTTCCAGTCATGGGGACTCCATCACTTCCCTGGGCAGCCTTTTCTAATGCTTAACCACTGTCTCTGTGAAGAACGTCCAGTCTAAACCTCCCCTGGTGCAACCTGAGACTGTTTCCATCACTTCTCACCTGAGAAAAGAGATCAACACTCTCCTCAGTGCAACCTCTTTTCACATAGTCATAGGGAACAATGAGGTCTCCCTTCAGTCTTCTCTTCTGCAGGCTAAACAACCTGAATTGCCTCAGTTGCTCCTCAAAACACTTGTTTTCTCCTCCTGTCACCACCTTTATTGCTCTTCTCTGCACTCTGCAAATCACTATCCTTCTTATAGTGAGGGGCTCAAAACTGAACACAATATATGAGTTGCGGTCTCACCAGTGCTGCGTACAAAGGGACAATCACTTCCCTAGTCCTGCTGGCCACACTATTTCTGACTCTTCTCAGCCCCATTCATTTTGTTGTGAAGCAATTAGAAAAATATAGCTAGTGTATCCTTCTGATATGACAGAGTAATTACATTTTTGATACTTAGAAGATGAAAATAGTCTATACAAAAAAGCTATGACTGTTTTCCAATGATCTAGAAGAGACAATAATTTTAAAGGATTTCCAAATTGTGAACTCAAATATCCCTTAAAAGAAGGGATGAAGACCTCCTCTAACCCTTGCTATTTTTGTAAACAGCGTGTGGTAATCCCAGACATCTGGCACCCCAATAGGCATGTACAAATCCCATCTGCAGGTACAAATGCTTCTCTGCTTGCAAATGACAGTGCACAGTAACTGGTATAGACTCATAAGTATTTTATTTATTTATTTATTCTACCTTTTGTATGTATATGAAGGTCATAGTCTGGGCTCAAAGAAGAAATTTAATTCCTGTTATTCATTCTTACATGAGTTCAGTTCTCCTATAACTCCTATAACACACAGTGCTGGCACTTGAGAAAGCAGCAGTATGCTTTACATTAACTTTATGTTCCATTTTCTTTGGTGTTATCAGTACCATTAGGTATTATTCAGTATCACTAGAAACCAGGTCATACAGAAACAGATAGTTGTGATGCATCAAAATCTAAGTGGTAAACACAAACATTTCTATGTATCTTGTACACTATATATTATTATATTTACCATATGATTGTTATATCTGAGGCTGGTAGTTGTCACAAATTTAGCAAGTATGAGACTTGGGAACAGCTTCCCAGAAGCTGACCCCTCCCAGCTTCTTGTGCGCCCCCAGAATCCTCGCTGGCAGGGCAGCATGAGAAGCAGATAAGTGCTTGACTATGCAAGCACTGCTCAGCAACAACTAAAACATCAGTGTTTTATGACAATTATTTTCATAAAAACAAACAAACAAACAAACTAGAATATCATATGAGCCTCTATGAAGAAAAGTAACTTTATCATAGCCACAACCAGGACACATAGTTATACAGCACATAGATTACTCTTTAAAATACCTGCCAGAGTCATACAGAATCATAGAATCACATGATTGGTTAAGGTTGGGAGGACCTCTGGAGGTCATCTGGTCCAACCCTCCCTGCTCAGAGACACCTAGAGAAGGTTGCCAGGGCCACATCCAGATGGCTTTTGAAGATCTTCAAGGAAGGAGACTTCACAACCGATCAGGGCAAGCTCTTACAGTGCTCCGTCACCCACACATTAAAGTGTTTCCTGATGTTTAGAAGGAACCTCTTATGTTCCAGTTTGTGCCCATTTCCTCTTGTCCTGGTGCTGGGCACCACTGAAAAGAGCCTGGCTCTATTCTCTTTGTACTCTCACTTCAGGTATTTATAGACCTTGATAAGATCCCCCCTGAGCCTTCTCTTCTCCAGGCTGAATAGTCCCAGCTCTTTCAGCCTCTCCTCATAGGTGAGGTGCCACAGTCCCTTGATAATCCTGGTGGCCCTCTGCTCGATGCTTTCCAGTATATCCATGTCTTTTGTACTGCGTGGCCCTTTGGTGAGTCAGCCACTAACCCCCAGTTTCATATCATCCACAAATTTATTGAGGGTGTACTCTATTCTATCATCCAGATTGCTAATGAAAATGTTAAACAGGACTTGACCCAGTACTGACCCCTTAGGAACTCTGCTTGTGACTGGCGTCCAAGTAGACTTTGTACCACTGGCCACTACCCTCTGGGTCCAGCTGTTTAATCAGTTTTCGATCTGATTAATCAGTTTCCCTGTTTGCTCATCCAGCCCATATTTTAACAGCTTCTCTATGAGGATCTTATGGGGGACAGTGTCAAAGGCCTTCATGAAGTCCAGGAAGACAATAACCACAGCTCCTCCCTCATTCATCAGGCTGGTCATTTCATTATAGAAGTTTATCAGGTTGGTCAGGCATGACTTCCTTTTCGTGAATCTATGCTGACTACTCCTGATAATTTTCTTCTCCTTCACGTGCCTAGAAATGGTTTCCAGGATCAGCTGCTCCATCTGTTTCCCAGGGACTGAGACAAGGCTGACCACCCTGTAGTTCCCTGGGTCCTCCTTTTTGAAGATAGAAGTGACATTTGCTTTCCTCTGGTCTTCAGACACTTCTCCTGGCTGCCACGATCGAGCAAAGAAAGTAGAAAATGGTCTCACAATCGCATCTGCCAGAGCCCTCAGCACTTGTGGGTGCATCCTGTCAGGGCCAACGGACTTGTGAATTTTACTGCTTTCTACTACAACTCAGTAATTGTGTTTACTTTCATAGATTAAGCTTTCTTCTTGTATCTTCCAAAACACTGTCAATACCTCCAAATATTTCCCACCACAAAGAGAGCTTGGTAGAGAGAGGAAAAACACAAATAAATAATTTCATTGTTCCTGAGAATTAGTGTTTCTGCAAACTACATAATATATATGATGGATATGTCATTATATACATTCATAAAATGCTTTTTATATACTTATATAAGCTAAAAAGATCACAGAATCACAGAATCACAGAATCGAAGGGGTTGGAAGGGACCTCAAAAGATCATCAGGTCCAACCCCCCTGCCAAAGCAGGCTCCTTAGAGCAGGCTGCCCAGCCCCTATCTCCACAAACCACTGAGAAGAGGTTGGCCAAATCCCTCTGTCTCCCACACCTCAGGTATTTATACACATTGATGAGATCCCCTCTCAGTCTTCTCTTCTCCAGGCTGAACAGACCCAGGTCTCGCAGCCTTTCCTCATAGGGAAGATGCTCCAGGCCCCGTATCATCTTTGTGGCCCTCTGCTGGACTCTTTCCAGGAGTTCCCTGTCTTTTTTGTACCGGGGAGCCCAGAACTGGACACAGCACTCCAGGTGAGGCCTGACCAGGGCAGAGTAGAGTGGGAGGATCACCTCCCTTGACCTGCTGGCCACGCTCCTTTTAATGCATGCCAGGATTCCATTGGCCCTCTTGGCCACGAGGGCACACTACTGGCTCGTGGTCAACCTGTCGTCCACCAGGACCCCCAGGTCCTTCTCCTCAGAGCTCCTCTCCAGCAGGTCGTCCCCCAGCCTGTACTGATACATCAGGTTGTTCCTTCCCAGGTGCAGGACTCTACGCTTGCTCTTATTAAACCTCATTTGGTTTCTTCCTGCCCATCTCTCCAGCCCGTCCTGGTCTTGCTGAATGGCAGCACAGCCTTCTGGCATGTCAGCCACTCCTCCCAGCTTCGTGTCATCAGCGTACTTGCTGAGGGCAGACACTATTTCCTCATCAAGGTCGTCGATGAAGATGTTGAACAAAACCCGACCCAGCACCGACCCCTGGGGAACGCCGCTAGTCATGGGTCTCCAGCCAGACTCTGCGCCACCGATCACCGCCCTCTGAGCTCGGCCAGTCAGCTAGTTCTCAACCCACCTAACTGTCCACTCCTCTGTCCCACACTTTCTCAGCTTTGCTATCAGGATGTCATGGGAGACAGTATTGAAAGCCTTGCTAAAGTCAAGGTAGATGACATCCACTGATCTGCCCCCATCTACCCAGCTGGTGATGCCATCATAGAAGGCAACGAGGTTGGTCAAGCACGACTTCCCCTTGGTAAATCCATGCTGACTACTCCTCATAACATTCTTCTCTTCCAGTTGCTTGGAGATGACATCCAGAACGAGCTGTTCCAACACCTTTCCAGGGACAGAGGTGAGACTGACTGGCCTGTAGTTTCCCGGACCCTCCTCCTTGCCCTTCTTGAAGACAGGAGTGACATTGGCTATCCTCCAATCTTCAGGCACCTCTCCTGTTCTCCAGGACCTTTCAAAGATAGAGAGCGGTTCGGCGATCACCTCTGCCAACTCCCTTAGCACACATGGATGCATCCCATTGGGACCCATGGATTTGTGTGCGTTGAGCCCACTCATATGCTCCTGAACCACTCTCTCGACAACTAGGGGGCAGCCCTCCATTTCCCAGCCCCTTTCTCCCCCCACCAGGGTTGAGGAGTCCCGGGGGGGAGTCCTTGAAGCAAAGACTGAAGCAAAGAAAGCATTCAGTATCTCTGCCTTCTCGGCGTCTCCCATTACCAGGACACCCCCCTCGTTCAGCAAGGGACCCACATTATCCCTAGTCTTCCTTTTACTGTTTACATACTTTAAAAAACGTTTCTTATTATCTTTTATCTCTTTTGCAAGCCTCATCTCTAGGTGGGCTTTAGCCTTCCTCGTTGTGTCCCTGCAGGCCCTGACAACACTTCTATACTCTTCCCAAGAGGACAGGTCCTTTTTCCACATTTCATAGACCTACCTCTTCCTTTTGATCTTATCGATGAGCTCCTTGCTCATCCATGCGGGTTTCCTGCCCCCCTTCCCCGATTTCCTACTCTTAGGGATGCACTGATCCTGAGCTTGGAAGAAGTGCTGTTTAAATGTAGCCCAGCTCTCACAAGCACTCTTGCCTTCTAGCAACCTAGCCCAGGAGATACTTCCAAGCAGGTCCTGGAAGAGGTCAAAGTTGGCTCTTCGAAAGTCCAGGGTAGCAATCCTGCTTTTAGCCTTACTTCTTCCACCAAGTTAGCCTTACTTCTTCCACCAAGTTCCATCTTGAACTCCACCATCTCATGGTCGCTGCATCCCAAGCTGCCCTCAACCTTCACACCCCTAACAAGCCCATCCCTGTTGGTAAGGACAAGGTCCAGAAGCACCCCCGCCTCGTCAGCTCCTCCACCACCTGTGTCAGAAAATTGTCTTCAACGCATTGTAGGAACCGTTTGGACTGCGCATGCCTGGCCGAGTTGCTTACCCAACAGATATCTGGATAACTGAAGTCCCCCATGAGAACCAGCGCCCATAATCGTGAGGCTACTACCAGCTGCTTGTAGAAGGCCTCATCGACCTCCTCCTCCTGACCTGGTGACCTGTAGTACAACCCCACAACAGTGTCTCCCATACCAGCCCACCCCTTAATTTTCACCCACAAGCTCTCCACTTGTCCTTCACCCTCCCCCAGGTGGAGCTGGGTACACTCTAATTGCCCCCTCACATAAAGGGCAACCCCACCCCCTCGCTTCCCCAGCCTGTCTTTCCTAAAAAGGACATAGCCCTCCATGACAGCGTTCCAGTCATGCTAGCTGTCCCACCACATCTCTGTGATCGCAATGAAATCGTGGCCCTGCGGCCGAATACAGATCTCGAGCTCATCCTGTTTATTTCCCATGCTCCACGCATTGGTGTACAGGCACTTGAGGGAAGCAGCAGGCACAGTTACCTCTGGAGGGATGCAAGAAGAAGATTCCAGGCGGGGTATAGGGATCATTACCGTCTCTGAGGAGCCCTCAGACAATCCTATGGGACAATTCAGAGGTGCTTCCCTTCTGCCTTCAACAGTGACAGCAGTGACAACTTCCCCCAGCCCTTCTCTGTCACTTATAGCTCCCCTCCCTCCCCCGTCAAAGATGCTACTTTTTACTTTGTGGAAGCTCTGTTTTCAATATTATTAAAATTAAAATCAATCAATCAAACTTTTCCATTGAAGTCATATAATTGAAAGTGGATTACAGAAAAAAAAAGAAAATAGAAGTTAATGAACTAGCACAGATCTCTTGTTATTTTCTATGTTCTTTATCATTACTTAGAACTTCATTGTAAAGTTTGTTCAGATGAGTAATTATATATAATGTTTGTCCAAAGCCCACTGGAGAGGAGGCTTCTCAGGATTGAATACATAATTCTTCAATTCCATTACCATCTTTGAAGCTATTCACATAACATTTAGTGATCCAAAACTGAAATATCATGACACTTTCTAAACTGCTGCAAAATAAGTTTAATACTTCTAAAATATCAGGTCACCTATTGCCACCATTCCTAGATGACAAAAGTTTAAATGAAAGTACCTGAAAAGAAAATGACAATAGACTGCTGTAAGAGTAATAGTGACAAACAAAATAAGATCTGACAGTTTAAATTTAATCAGTATGTCACTGTTTTGTCTTAATAGAGGAAAATCATTCTATGTTGAGTGTTTAATTTATGATCAGCAGTAACAGAGGGATAATGAAAGTAGAATTCCATCACTAGTTCTGTGCAGAGAGCTTGGTAATTAGGGTTGCAAATAACAATTCAAATTGGATTTGAATGGTGGTAAGACTTACTAATTTAGATGAGTACAAGCTTAGAAAACACTGTAGCCTCAACAAAAAGGGTTCAATAACAAATATATTGAATACTGTAGTTTGCTTATTACTCTTTTTTTTTTTTTTTTTTCCTGGTATCTGTGACTGCTTGTTCTTTTTCATGTGTGTAATATGTTAAGTATAATATATGCTGTGTTTTTCAGGGAAGAAGTGTGCTATCAAGAATGTTTAGTATTTTTATTTCCATTTTTTTATTTGTACAAATTATTTTGTTTGTAGACGTGATTATTGTCATCATGATTTTATCACATATTTCCTGCCCAAAACCTCACATTTTTATGTCATGTTTTAATTTTAATATGAAATTGTTCCATCAAAGTATCTAATTATTCAATATATAATTAAACATTAAAAAATATATTTTTATGGGACAGGTTTGTTTGTTCGCTTGCTTGTTGGTTATAAAGTAGAAAAGTTTACCTTATTTGAGGTAATCAATAGGAATACAGTTTATCCTGTTGATACTAATAGTATCCAACTTTATCTGACTGTTAAGGAAGAATAATGTAAATCATAGAAAATAAGTAGTAAGTAGTCATACACAAAATGAAGTAGCTTCAGAAGCATATTTTATCATCATTAGGGCCAATCCCACTGTCACTGAAGTCAAAGAGTTTTTTTCCCTTACAACAAATGACTAGTTAGGACTGTCTGATAATGAAACTGAAGCTCAAGAAAGAGGAAAGAAAGAAAAGCCTCACATATAATTCTTTCTGAAGGAAAAGAATGAAGTAATAATTCAGTAAAATTTGTTTTTGATGGTGTCAAGCTACTGGTAATCCATCTAGGGACAGGGAGTGAGATTTTTTGAAGACAGTTAAATGCATCATGATATTTTTGAACTAAGTCAATGTGTAAATTTTCTGTAATCCTTTGGTGAAGGTGTTAGGATCTGTCATCTGTAACCGTAAGTATAGCATTGCCTGGAGTCTAAACTATCTCTGTGTTAGGTAATTTTAGTTTGCATCAGAAAGATACTTAGTGAGGATCATCTAAGATTTTCACATTATTGGCTAGGAAGTATTTTTTGACATTTAAGTAAATCTTAGGTGGCAGACAATTAAGAGTTGAAGGCTTAATATTCAAAATAAGCACTTTGCTGTGTCCATTCTCATACCTTCAATCTTTTCATGGTCATTAAATAATATAGTTGGAAGTCTGTTGACTAAGAAAAGATTCTTAAACATGCATCTAATCTAAACTACATCTAAACAGCAGTGTATTGGAAAATGGCAAGAGATAAATATCTCTAGGGTATCTGGCCAGAAAGAAGTACATATTTATCAGAGTTCTATGTCAAGTTGGCATCTGGGTGGGAATCTTTCACCAGTAAACATTTCTCAAAGCTTAATCCACTTCTTCACTGTCTTATATGATCTGAATTCTGATGTGTATTTTCATCTCATATACTGGAGAGGTTATATTACCTATAAAAAGTGATTTGGTGCCAATTGAAGAAAGAATCTGAAGCTATAGTCCAGTAGCTTGTGTGTTCTGTGGAGATGTGAAAGACTAAGATCCATATCTTTCTGTCAACAAATATTTACAAAAATATTTATAAAAATATTTGTACGAATATTTATAAAAGAAGACTGAGAAACTTCAATATATTTGATAAACAATTAAAGAATTCATGTGGGGAAACTCAAATATCATCTGTATCTAGACTAATTGCTCTGAATGTTTACACAAGTTACTTCCATGTGCAATACCAGCTGAACACCAGCTAGACAGCACTGACTTTTGGCCTGTCATGGTAAAAATGTCTCTTCCAACATAAATTATCTCCTGTGGTTTTGCGAGAAC
The DNA here is from genome assembly GCF_040182565.1 of Anser cygnoides. Lineage (NCBI taxonomy): Eukaryota > Metazoa > Chordata > Aves > Anseriformes > Anatidae > Anser > Anser cygnoides. The sequence continues at coordinate 21,637,812 of NC_089876.1, forward strand.
AGTTTCTTGACTGTCGAGATTTACCCTTTGAGCCGTGCTTTTGACAATGCCACATGGCTGGACATACCAAGAAGGAGTTATGGTGAGACATTTTCCCTCCCTTCCTTGTGATATTCTGTGAGCTTGTATTTTATTTATTTGTTTATGTGAGACAAGGGCATTGCCCCTAGTGACAGTCCTGAGTCAACAGTACAGCTGACAGTACTGTTAGTGGCATTTAACTGGTGGATGTAAGTGTCTAATAAGACAGATAGATGTCGACATCTTACTTATTTTTCAGACACCAATCTCTCACTGTCTCACTTGCTCTTTCTCAATTACTCATTTCCTCTTGGTTATCTTTTTTTTTTTTTTTTTTTTTTTTGCCAGCTGTCTGCTTTTCAGAGTTTATTGCAGTTTTATGAAGTTACTGAAAATGATAATTGAAAAAAATATATGCAGTTATTTACACTAAATAACTTATTTCTTTAATAATTTAATTTATAATCTGATTTCCATGGAACTTTATGCTTATACTTTCATCATCTAAACATTGAAGTGAAGCAGAATCACATTTTACTTCATTTCTTAAACTGGTGAGATTTAGCTTCCATTTAATCTTCATTGACAGGTAGTTTTATAGTCAGCTATTGGTCATGCAGAACATTTTGCCAATTTTTCCTTTTTCAGAATGAGTTTCTGCCAACATTTTTTTTTTCTGCCAGCTTTCCCATCGAGTGCAGTCAATTGTTGAATTACTGTGAAGGGAATGATCTCTAAGATCTTAGAGACATTTGCTTAGATAAAAAACATTGAATTGTGACAGTGATGAATAAATGATTAAATGTGTGACATACTGTAAGTGGCATGGTTTTCTAAGGTAATGTTTACATAGATTTGGATTTTCATAGAGTTTTCTTACTCAACTTGGGGAGGAGTAACCTATAGTGGTTTAACAGAGTAATAAATGTATGTATAGAGTAAATCAGTGCTTCTTTTAAAGCCAGAATTTTGGAAGGAAGCAGAAGGAACAAACTTCATACTACACTGGCAATGATGACGACAATGGTGTCTCTGATAGGAAGAGGAGTCAATATTTCTTCTAATCCACTGCAGTTTTTATTTTCAGCTGGGTAAAGTACAAACCAGTTTCACTTCCTTTATGTAGTTTGACCTTAATGTGAGGATACTGATATTTCACTGAACTACAGCCTTTGGTATGCTGATGGATGGGAATATTTGGAGGTTTAGAAGCTTTCTGTAAGCCTCTATGTATTTGCTAAGTGTTCCAAAAATTGATGTTTCATGATCCTGTGTGTGTAGTAGGATCCAGAGAAAAAATGTATGCCATTGCATCATTTACTTCAGGAAAACTGAGAAACGAGAAAAAGCATGTAAGTTATTTGTTTTTCCTGTCATAGACATAGACATTGTATCTTTAGGCATCTACCTTTCTTGAAGCTGAATGCTACTCTAAAAACATAACTTTTACTTACAGGTTTAAAAAGAACACAGTCCTGACTGTAGACCTCATTCAGACAGGCAGACATTCTATTCAAAGTTGTCAGCCCATTCCAACTGAGCGGGTACAAAATGTTAACTACAAAGGCAGTATATTCACTGTTGGGGACCAGATACTGAAGAGAAAAATATTGATTCTGATATACTAAGAATATCACTTAAAACAAACAAACAAACAAACAACAACAACAACAAAAACAAGAAAAAAGGGAGAAAAAAAATGAAAAGGAAAAAAAAAACAAAAAAAAAAAACAAAAACAAAAAAATCCCAGAAGACTCCTAAACGTTTTTGGTTACATAGTCCTGTATTTCTTTTCTGGGTGTTTTACCACATCTATCCTTTAGTTCAGCTAAAAAACACTGTATTCACGATTTTTTATTTGAAAAAGGCAATTTCAGATCATTTAACATTCCTTCTGATAACAAGTTTAAAAACTTCATAAATTGCATTTGATAACATGGCAATACTGTAGAATAGGTCTTAAAATAAACTGTGAGATAATTATCCAAAGGCAATATATTCATTCTAGTCATTAAAATGGCAGCATTATTTTGGCAAGAGCTGCATTACATTTTGATGGAAGTCATGCTCAGTGACTTTCCAACAACTTTTGTTGGAAATCAACATCCCAAAATAAAGTAGTCTTTCCCTTAAAGCCAAACATGTTTGAAACATGGTTTCTTTAAAACTATATAATTAATACTCCCTTAATTTATCAGTGTTTCTGATAGCAGGAGTTGGTTACATTATCTCACCTGTACTCTTCATGGTATGGGAACTTGAGTTACCATGCACTAACAGCATAATTCTGAGATTGTGCACACAAAAAAAAAAGTGCAACAGTTTCAGTATACAAATACAAAGTTGATGCAAGAAAACAATAAAAGAAGATTAGAAGTAGCTCAACTTCTGCCTGGTGAACTGCTAAGTTTTGGTAGCTCAGCTTTCTATCTAAGCTTTCAGACTGGGTTAGTGTCTTGATTCTATCACTGATCAGTCTACAGAAATTACATATATTGATTGAAGAATAATGGTAATGCATTTGCATCTACTTGCTTAGCAGCTGGGAGAACTGGTTTTTATTGGTACATTACAGAGACGTTGTTTTATTCATTTCTACCGCATCAAGAAAATATTAAAATTACGACAAAATCATATCAATGAAATACATATTAGAGCTATCATTAAAAAATGGTATGGTACAATAAAGTATAGCCTGTTGTTAGATTTGTGCAACAAAGCCCATTTAACCCAAAGTGAATATTTTTTTCTTCTGCTAAGAAATCTGAGTATGTTCAAGATAAGTATCATATGGTGTTGAGTATAATACATATTTATTTTATGTAACATTTTTCATTTCAAAAAGATCTCAAAACACCGCACAATGACCTGCAGTAAATGCAGAAGTGCAGTCATTTCAGGTAATGACATGAAGCAAATCAAAAAGTCAGTGGGAATACACCATGCTTCACAATGATAAAACCGTGAGATAGTCTTAGGTACATAACTACACTTTATTTCTCACTCCGTAAGGTAAGTTCTAGTGAATAGTGCATACTGACTGAACTATTTCACTGGCTGGACTCATCTCAGACCATACTGATACCTTCATTTTCCAAAAACTGAAAAAGAGAGAATCACAGAATCACAGAATGGACAAGGTTAGAAGAGACCTCTGAAGATCAAGTAGTCCAATTCCCCTAGAGCACATTATGCGGGATGGCATCCAGGCGAGTTTTGAATATCTCCAGAGAAGGAGACTCCACAACCTCTCTGGGCAACCTGTTCCAGTGCTCTGACACCCTTACAATAAAGAAGTACTTTCCTCATATTGAGCTGGAACCTCCTGTGCATCATTTTGTGCCTGTTGCCTCTTGTCCTGTCCCTGGGCACAACTGAAAAGAGACTGGCTCCATCTTCTTGACACCCGCCCCTCAGACATTTGTACACATTAATGAGGTCTCCCCTCAGTCTTCTCTTTTCCAGGCTAAACAGGACCAGTTCTTTCAGCCTTTCCTCATATGACAGGTGCTCCAGTCCTCTAATCATCTTAGTAGCCTTCCTCTGAACTTGCTCCAGTAGTTCCATGTCCCTCTTGTACTGGGGAGCCCAGAACTGGACACAATACTCCAGCTGTGCCTCATCAGGGCTGAGAAGAGGGGGAGGATCACCTCCCTTGACCTGCTGGCAACAGTCTTCTGAATGCAGCCAAGGATACCATTGGCCTTCTTGTCCACAAGGGCACATTGATTACTCATGGTCAGCCTGCTGTCCATCAGGACACCCAGGTCCCTCTCTGCAGAGCTGCACTCCAGCAGGTCACCCTTCAGACTGTACTGCTGCTTGGGGTTATTCCTCCCTAGGTGCAGGACCCTGCACTTGCCCTTGTTGAACTTCATGAGGTTCCTCTCGGCCCAGCCCTCCAGCCTGTCGAGGTCCCTCTGAATGGCAGCACAGTCCTCTGGGGTATCAGCCACTCCTCCCAGCTTTGTGTCATCAGCAAACTCGCTGAGGGTGCACTCTGTTCCATCATCCACGTCATTGATGAATAAGTTGAACAACACTGGACCCAGTTCTGACCCCTGGGGGACACCGCTAGCTACAGGCCTCCAAATAGATTCTGCACCACTAAGCACAACTCTCTGGGCTCTGTTGTCCAGCCAATTTCCAATCCACCTCACTGTCCACTCATCTAGGCTTCACTTCCTGAGCTTGTTTATGAGGACGTTATGGGAGACAGTGTCAAAATCCTAGCTGAAGTCAAGGTAGACCACATGATCTATTAGAATTATTATTCACTAAATAATAACTGAAACACTGATCTATTAGAATTATTATTCATTCTCTTCTATTCCATATTTACACTTTTTTTTTTTTTTTTTACTTAATTCTTTAAGACCCATTTTGAACCTCTGGGATGCTTTATGTATTTATTTGCATTTTTTTTCATCGCTTTCAAGTTCAAACAAATCTTGGATTTGGTTATCCATATCAGGTATATGTTGCATGACACTACAAGTAAATGCATATGCATTGCAATAAGATGAATTTTCTTTATTCATAGCATTCAGTATTGCTATTTATACATAAAGATTTGCATGAAAAAAACAATGGTAACTTACTAACTCCTGTCACCACAGAGCATAGACAATGCTCACAGAACCATGTATTTCTAATATTGACAGAATGTAATATCATATCATAAAAAATCTTTGAAAAAAAATCTAAAACATTTTATGACGTTATTAGCAATGTTAATGAACATGATGCTACCCTGGTGCTCTAAATATAATCTCCCCTCACTGTTTTTGTGCTACTAGATAGAGAATAAAAAAAATGAAATAGTTGAGAGTCAATTATAAAAATAGATAGGTAGACTGTGCTAAGAAAATGCAGCAAAATATATTTGAGTAGATCCAAAGACTGAGAAGATGGAAAGCATCTACATCTTGCACCTTGTTGCAAAGGGAAGGAAGAAGTCCTTATTAGTGATGTGACAGATGTCCTGGCACGTTTCAGGATGGTGCACTGAATCTTTCCCAGCCCTGAGCAGCAGACACCAATGGCCTCAGGATCTGAGGAGTGTGGGCAGTGTGAGTAAAACATCACCAGAGAATGGAAAGGATACTAGAAAAGTTTTTATGTAATAGTTTCAACTGTTTTATTGAGAGTTGTTTATATTGATTTGGGCAGCGGATATGTATTACTAGCAATGGGACTAATGACTCAGACTTTAAGTTTGTTCAAACATTAACTGGAAATGTTTTAACGTTTGTAAATAACAGTCAATTCTAACATTAAGTTAGAATATAACTAGTAAGTCAGAATTCTAACACTTTTAGAATTTACTGTGAGATTGTAACAATAAATTCTTGGCTTCACTTATGAGACGTTTTTCTATTTTTGTACTAAGATTTTTAGTTCAACTTTTTACATAAATAGAAGGACATTGAGATTATCATTTTTAGATTACACATTAAAAAGGTCTAATGGAGTGGTGTATTGGGTTTATGCGGAAAGGTTTTGGTAGCAAGGGGGCTGCAGGGCTGGCTTCTGTGAGAAGAGTCCAGAAGCTGCCCCATGTTAGATCAGAGCCGGTTCCAGCCTTCTCCAAAAGGGATCCACCACTGGCCAGAGCTGAGCCAATAAGGTGTCTTTAGCTTGCTTTTAGATTCTCACTGCTCTGCTCTGTTAGTAATAGGCAATATGTTATTTTAATCTCCCTAGGCTCAGCCTGTTTTGCCCATAACAATAATTGGTGAGTGATCTCCCTGTACTCATTTCAACCTGTGAGCCTTTTTTTTTTTTTTTTTCCATCATATTTTCTCCCCTACAGTAGGAGGTGGGGGAATGAGAGACTGGTTGTGGTGGAGTTCAGCTTTTCAGCTGGGTAAAACCACCACAGCTGAATCCCAATATATAAATATTCACCTCTTCGACTGTCATATGTTCACTGCTGAATTTTATCTACATCCTGCCATTTGCAAGGATTGTTCTACAAAACTTATTAAATCTGACTAGATGTCTCTGTGACCTATACAGCAGTTTTAATATCATTTGAACCCCTCATAGAAAAGGACAAAGGGAATATTGAAAATATAGAATAAAACAAATATCATTTTTTAAAGTTTTGGGAAGATGAAAAACTATATTGAGTTTCAATTAAAGAGAAGAAGACGATTCCCTAAACAAAATGAGAAGATGGGCTGTCAGCTTTGCCAGCTGATCATTTGCACCTGACTGAAAATATGTTGATACAGATGGCAGTTAATTCAACATTTGACCATATTAGACGTTGACTGCAATAAGATATTTTCTTCATGACATCAAGTTAATAGCTTCATTGCATTTGAGATAAGGGCCACAATGTTAAAGAAATTAATTTACATAATAAAAAACAAAACAAACAAACAAAAAAAACTATCTCTGTATATCTTTCCTTTACTGGAGATCACAAAGCATTCATCAGTCATCAAAATGCAGACATTGAATAAGGCTACTAAGGATGACTACTTCATGTATCAGGAAAGCCTTGGTTTTCCACGCAAACAACTTATTACATTATTGTAAGATAGAAAAGCTGCATAACTTTAAGTTTTGATTTTATTTTTTCCTGATTGTACTGGGCCTGTTTGGGATGGAATTAATATTCTTCATAGCAGTCTACTTGGTGCTGTGTTTCACATTTGTGATCAAAACAGCATTGATAACACACCAGTGTTTTAAGTTGTTGTTGAACAGTTCTTGCACAGTAAAGGCTGTTTGGTTTTCACTCCAACCCCCAACACAGGCTATACTCTGAGAATGGGCAAGAGGCTGGGAAGGAACATAGTTGGGACAGGTGACGCAAACTACCCAAAGGGATGTTCTATACTATTTGATGTCATGCCCAGTAATAAGACTTGGGGGTGGGAGGAGTGCAGGTGGTGAACAAGGAAGGCTGCTTTTCCAACTTAGCCTTTGCTCAGAGACTAGTCAGAAATCAATCTGCTTGTAGCAGGTGGTGAGTGATTACCTTTACATTTCTTGTTTGTCTGTTCATTTTTTTCCTGCACTTATTAAAATGTCTGTATCTCAACCCATGACTTTTTCTTGCTTTTGCCCTTCTGATTCTCTCCTCCTATTCTTCTGGAATAGGCGGTTGAGTGAATGGTTGGTGGATACTTAGTTGTTATGGTTAACCCACAACACTAATCAGACATTTATCTTTCCATATTTCCTGTACCAATGTAAGATTTTTTTAATGCTATTTTTCTACACTTTTTTTTTAATTTTTTATTTATTATTATTATGGCTGAGTGTGAAAAGATACAGTAAGACATAAGAAGGTCTCGTTTGGAGTACTTATCATTTCTTTTCGCTTGCTGCCATATGAGTGAAATGAAAAAAAAATGAAATAGCTACATGTTAAGTTAGAATATAAAGTACAAAATTATAATCTTTGAAAATTATGAAATACAGAGCAAATGCCTAGTGGGTATATACAGTGTGGTAAATAATTATATCATCAATTTAATATATTACAGTGAGTAATAATGTAGTATACACTAACTAGAAAAGATACCATATATTCTGTTTTTTCCAACTTTATTCCTTCAGTTCTTCCTATTATTGCCTCAGCCAAAATTTTAAATGTGAAGAGGAAAATGCTCTCTACAGCAGAACTGAAAGTCAGTTGTTTGGACTTTGTTTTTAAAATCTGATGCAATACCATCTATGAGAAAATGATTTGTTTAATTTCATATATTTAAGTTAATTATATGACACTAGTAGAGCTCAGTATAACATATTCAGTAGCCCAGTAAAAATCAATACAAGTTCAAGAAACATATGAAGAATTCCATCCCTCTATATCAAAATGGAAGAAAAGTACAAATACAATTTTCTCTTGGATTAATCCAGGTATTTTGTTTCTCTGCCTGAAGTTCCTAAGTCCTGATCCATAAATTGCTAAATCAGTGACTTCCTTTTAAAAATCTTTGAACTGCTTCTCTCCCTCATGCAACTTCTCTCCTGAAGTAAACCCAGTGGATGCATAAAACGTAATGGCAGTTCTCTGACAACTGTTTCATGTGTCAGATGTAAGAAGAATCTTCTTTTATACATTGCTTCCTATGTTAACAGGCAAGGATGACAATAAATCAAGTTTCAGTTTTGCAATAAATTAAATCAACAAAGGAGTGCTCATTTTCTAGAGATTCTAGGGCTTGCTTATTCTAATTTGACAGGTGAGGTAGTGTGAACTGGTAACTGGGTGAAAAGTTTGAACAGGGTAGGAATAAAAGCAATGTATTCTCATTCTGTTTACAGATAATTTATAGGTTATTTTTTCCTTCAAGAAAATGTTGTTTGGTCAGAAAATTATGCCTAATCAAAATTGAAATTGAAACTTCTCAGGAGAATTACAATTAAATTTTAATTAAGATTAAGTTTCAAAGAGGTAAAGATGAGTCCATATATTTATGGTTTAAATGGTTTAAATATGCAGTTTTCCACATCACTTTTAAAAAATCTAATCATTGCGCTACTAGCTATGTGGCATGTAGTAAGCATGTTTTATCATTTATTAAGTATCTTAGGACAAGGTTTCTCCTTTGGTGCAGAACTGAAATGGCTGTGAGCTCCCCTCACAGAAAAGCAGAAAAGCAATTTCTGAACAAACCATGTTTTATGCTTTCATATGGACTTTGTGCCTGTGGTAACAACCTTCTAGGCCTGACCATTCAGCCAGTTTTCAACCCTCCTCACTGTCCACTAATCTAACTCATACTTTGTCAGTTTGTCAATGAGGAATGCCAACGACTTTACTAAGTCAAGGTAAGTAACACCCACTGTTTTCCGTTTGTTCACTAAGCTAGTCACTTCAGAAGGCTACCAGCTTAATTAAAAAGTTTTTATCCTTTCTTTGTAAATCCATGCTGACTACTCATAATCACCTTCTTGTACTTCACATACATGGAAATACTTTCCAGCAGGGTTATCTCCAACACTTTCCCAGGAACTGAGGTGAGTTTGACTGGCCTGCAATTCTATGCTTCTTCCTTCTTGCATAGGAAGAAGAAAGATAGGACTGATGTTTACTCTCTTCCAGTGTTCTGGAATCTCTCCCAGTCCCCATGGTCTTTCCAAGGTAATTGGAGTGACCTCACAATGACATCTGCCAGCCTCCTCAGCACTTGTGGGTCTGTCAGGCCCCTTGGATTTACAAATATCCAGTTCATTTAAGGTTCCCTAATCTGGTCCTCTCCTACCACGGATTTCTAACCTAAACGTCCCTTGGTACAACTTGATTCTCTTCCCTCTTGTCCTATCACTAGTTATTTGCAAGAAGAGGCTGAACCTCAGCTCACCACCACTTCCTTTCAGGTAGTTGTAGAGAGCAATAAGGTCTTCCCTGAGCGTCCTCTTCTCCAGACTAAACAACCCCAGTTACCTCAGGTGCTCCTCATGGGACTTGTGTTTCAGGCCTTTCACCAGCTTCATAGCCCTTCTTTGGACATGCTCCAGGGCCTCAATGTCCTCCTTGTACTGAGGAGCCCAAAACAGAACACAGTACTCGGGGTGTGGCCTGATCAGAGTACAGGGGGATGATCCCCTCCCTGGTGCTGCTGGCTACGCTATTCCTGATACAAGCCAGGGTGTCCTTGGCCTTCTTGGCCACCTGGGCACACTGCCAGCTCATGTTCAGGCAAGCATTGACCAACACCACCAGATCCTTTTCCTCTGCACAGCTTTCCAGCCACTCTGCCCCAAGCCTGTAGCATCGCACGGGTTTGTTGTGACCAAAGTGCAGGACCTGGCACTTAGCCATGTTGAACCTCATCCCATTGGCCTCTGTCCACTGATCCCACCTGTCCAGGTCCCTCTGCAGGGCCTTCCTACCGTCCCACAAATCAACACTTCCACCCGACTTGGTGTCATCTGCAAACTTACTGGGGGTGCACTCAATTTCCTCATTTAAATCATCAATAAAGATATTAAAGATGATGGACCCCAATACTGACCCCTGGGGAACAAATTTCCCTGGGGAATATCAACGAATTCCCCTGGATCGCTCTTTTTCTCTAGGGCCATCTCCCATTGCATTCTTCCAAACAGATCTCTGAAGAGGTTGAAGTCAGCACTTCTAAAATCCAGAGTTGGGTTCCTGTTTTTTATGCTGCTCCCTCCTTTTATTATCCTGAGCTTCACTCCTGTTATTATTCTGAGCTTCTGAGCTTCTGTATGTTTACATCCCACCTGTTTTGAAGTTCATTTATTTATTATTTTAAACTATTCTCTATAATGGAAGAATAATAATAATTATTTTGTACTTCACTTTTTGTTCGTAGAATTAATATTCAGCTAGCTTTATGTTTCATTCAATTCGCTTTTAGATTTTTAAGGCTTTACCAGAATCAGCAATATTCTTAAAAATGTAGCAGTCAGAGGTGGGCTGTGATTAATCAATAAGAGTTTCAAAGTAAACACTTTTTTCAGAAAAATAAAAGTAATTGAGAGAAGTTAATTTAAGTGGAAGTAGGACAGTATTTTAGATTGCCTAGTGACTGGTATAAGACACAACATAAATAGCCTAATAATAAACTAAGTTTGAAAATGATTATCAGAGATATGTTAGACGTTCTGAAGGTGTTTTTAAACTCAGAAACAAACACTTGAGTTAGTATTTTTTTTCTCAAACATAATAAAATCACTTATGTCCACTAAAAATTTGACTGATTTTCTTTTTCCTTTCAGAGTATAAGTAATGTGGAAATCCTGGTCTGATTGCTATGAATGCTTACCACTGATATCAATGGAACCAAGATTTTAACTTCTCAGTCTAACTCTGAAGCTGTAGTTAACCACATGTAGACAATGTAGACAATGGGGTTATACTAACAACACTACCTTATAGTTTCCACTAAAAAAATATTCTTCATTTATTATCTTATCCATTTCATATACTTCTTGAGGGCTGCTGAGCTGGTTTATTTCACTTCTGCAAGTATCCCACTTCATAGTGCTGTTTAAGTAATGATGAAGAGATTCTTTAGTGGGATCATGGCTGCAACCAAAGCCTAGGTTAGTCATACAGTGAAAGTGGTTTGAAAAGAATCTTGGAAAATCTAATTAAAAGAAAGTTCTGGAAGATGATTTTTTTCACTTTAAGGACTACTGTCCTCAAACTGCACAAATAGGAGGGATTAGTGGTACTAGTTACTACGCATTTATTGAATTTTTATGGACTCTTTCCTTGCTTTGAACTTCAGCACAAATAAAATACGCAGGGTGAATTTTTCAGTACCAGGCATTCCTCATATGTTTCCTACTCTGTTCCAGACTGTTTATAATTTTTTTTAAAGAAATGAGACTAGTGAAACTATATTGTTTTGGTCATTGTTTCTTGACAGCTTCTTAGTATTTCATGACATTTACGTTTGGTGGTTTTACTCAGCTGGGCAGCTGAGCTCCACCACAGCTGCTCTCTCATTCCTCACTCTCCCAGATGTTGTTGTGCAGCAGTTTTTTTCCCTTTTTTAAATCTGCTCTCACAGAGGTGCAAAGAACATTGCTTATTGGTTTGGCTGTGGGCAGCAGCGGGTCCCTTTGGAGCCATCTGATACTGGGCCTTATCTAACATGGGGCAGCTTCTGGGCTCTTCTCACAGAGCCCACCCTCACAACCTCCCTGCTACCAAGTTCTTGTCATGCCAATATAACATATCATCTACAGTCTTGTGAAAGATACTTGAAATTTAACAATGAATGTGGATTTTAATTCAAACATTTTTTTTCTAGCTTCGAAGACTAAAAAAAGAAAAAAGTTTATTGCTATTGAAAGATCACAGTGACTTCCTTTTATTCTTTACTAGTACTCAAGAACCAGGGAGAAGAAAGCTTTCGATTTCAAATGTAATGGGAGGAAAAAGACCATTAGGACATAAAAAATAAAAATAAATAAATAAAAGGGACAAGATATCTGTGGTTGCTTATAAAGAAAGGATTTGACTAAGTTGTACTTATTGTTAAAAACATTAGGAGCATTTAGGAGAGAACAAACTATATATAGTTATAAAAAGAGACTGAGACTGGGAACCAAGACGAGAAGGAAAGAGAACTGGAAACATGAGAGAGAATGAGTAGGAGACAAATGAATTCTTTGGGGGAACTACAGATGCTAACAATATTACGTAACACCCTTTTCACACCATTAGGGTGAAGCTACTCACCTCAGGAACCAGAGGAGCCATGGAAGGCTAAATACTATACCAGGAAAAAAGGAGTAGAATCTAGGATATATTTATCGATATTATTACTACTGATGTGACTTTGTGTGGAACTATTTTTTTTCTCTATATTAATTATGCCTGTACTAATAATGATTCTTGGATTAGACTGTTAATATTCAATTATTTTAATATGTTTGGGTTGATCAATGAGGTTTGCTTTCCTGTGCCCATGAGCAAGATTTTGACCATAAAAAATAGATGAGATTAAAATATTGCTAAAAAGTTTTTCACCAGCAGGTATGCTTGTGTGTTAGGAACACTGAATAATGGGCTAATAATTCATAGCTCATTACCTCTTTCTTGTTAGTTTGTTTGTATTTGATTTTTTTTCCTGTGGTCTTCATTGAAAAGGATAGCTCAGACTCAGTAAGACAAATAGAGCCTTTGGGAGCTAAAGGTTTGATAAAGTCTAAATACACGCATATGTAAATCACAGCTCTTTTCTACCACCCACAATACCAACAATAGTTGGTTTACTCCAACTATTTCTGTCTACAACACTAATCTTGAAGGCTATTTCATTTTAAAGCTATAAGGTATATACTCAAAATCAATCTAGATACTTCTCTGGATCATTCTGTAAACTGGGTAAGGGATGAGAAGAAGGGTTCCTAAATTTTTTTTTACTTTGGAGGAATTACAGCTTTCTTTGCTTTCCACATTTTTATTGACAAAAATGAATATGCCCAGACTGGAGAGAAATTGAATACTTTTTTTTTTCTATTCACCCCTCTTCTTAGGTGACAGTAGAAAAACATTTAATTTTTATTTAATGAGCCTTTTCATATTCTAGTCTTCATACACAAACCACAGCTTTTCATGCCAGGAGGGGGAAAAACAACACATTTACTTGGAAAAGTAAAGTGCAGTGTCTGCTATGTTGGATAAAAGAGATAAGGCAGTGTTGCTTTTCAATGACTTTAAAGGCTTCCGTGAGACCTAGTAAAGAGGGAATGGGCTGAGTTAATTGCAAAGGAAAATATTCTGTGCTAATAAAAATTTGAGTAACTACAATGATTTCAATGGTTTTTAGTTCACCACTGAAATTCTACCTGCACATGGCAGGATCTAGCAGAAGAGAAATCAATGTCTTAGCTAAAATCTACATGTAAGGGAAGAATTTAAATAGTTCAGCAAAAAGAAGGCCATTTAGTAGCATCCAATTCCTAGCATGGTTCAGGCCAGGGATGATTTCTAACTTCTAACATAGCTTGGTTGTGATAATTCTGTTTTGGAGGATAAGAGAACTGATTAGTATGGATAATCCTCTATCCTCTCTATCCTCTGTTTTGTTGTTTCTTTTTATTGTTGGTGTTTTTATTTATTAAATTTATTTATTTATTTATTTATTTTTGCCAGATAGAGATTCTGAGATTGTTTATTAGATATAGCTACTATGATCTGTTTACATTTGGGTCCTATATATTACTCTCTAAATTCACCATCTTCACTCTTTTGTGCTAGTAAAACATGCACAATCAAAATCCAATTTTGTTTTAATTTAAAGGAGGAAGAAAAGTACTTGATTGTGCCATATATATTGAAGATATATGCAGGCCTCCAAAAACGTATTTTTAAAACATTTTTGAGAATTTGGCTCGCAATTGATCAAATTAATGTAAGGTGCATCTTCATGCTAAATTTACTGATTACCTCACCTAATGCTTTACAATTATGTGGTTGATTCAGTTCATAGATGTGCCATTTGAGATATCTTAAGGTTTTTGAGACACCTGTGTGGGAATGACTAATATGACACAAAATCTATAGGAGGCCCTTGCCCTTTTGGACCATTAGGTATTTACAGGATATTGAACAACATCTCAGATGGTACTAGATGTCTGTGATTGAATGACTGATCTGTGCCTTTTGATAATACAATCATTAGTGTACCATCCAGCTGATCTGATATTTATGTCCACTTAGTGGAATATCTCCTTAGATCCCATTACTGTATTGACCAGCAGATCATGGTAGGAGCTTGGATAGCACATAGAGACATCTAACTGAAGTGTCATAATCTGGATCCAAATAACAAGTGTACTGTTTTATATGGTTGTATATCACTGTATACAGAACTGTTTTACTTGTTCCAGTATATGTTATCAGCTCACAGTGAATTCAAGTTAATGTGACTTCTTGTAAGGTACAATTAGAAATTTAAAGTTACATGACCTTACATTTTCTGTGTGTACCAGTACATGAGGTACAACTTCAGCTGCTGAAGCTATAACAACTTGAATGTGAGCCAGTACTCTCACTGTTCTCAAAACAGTCTGTAAATAGGACACCAATGGTTTTATATTGGCCTTCTGTGCAAAGTAGAATTTCAGAAAATAGAAATACTTACCACTTTCATAGTGAAACAATTTACGCAAGAATCTTAGGACAGTTGCAAATGGTAATTAATGAATCATCTAGTTCTTGCAAGCTTTTCATCTAACCACTAGTCAATACTCTCTCCTAGAGAAAGTAATTTGTGGATTTTTGTGAATTCATTTCAAGTCCTCACAACAGGATTCCAATAACAGCTACTCAGATATAATTTGAAAGGAATTCCATTGAGAATTACACATTTCTTTTGTTTAATGGCTCATCTGTGTGTTTTTGACTTTTATGATGAACAATGAAATAGAGATAATACAGAGTCATAGCATGGTAGTCCACACTGTGCAGCTGCACTGCATAAAAAGTTGTTACTAAAAGTAATTATTTTTATGAAGAAAGAAGCTTGTCCTTTGACAGCTGCATTGATATATAGCCTAGACACAGACAAGCAAAACAGAAACTGAATACAAAAAAGTCTTCCTGAGCCCAAACTGTTTGAAGTCAGCAAATGAAGACTACTTTTCCCTTTATAAAATTACTTTTATAAAGATCTGCAGAATCTACAGCATTGTGTGTCTTGCACTTCATTATGTTTTCATGACATGAGAACAGGTTTTCGGATTCTTGGACATGTTTTCAAAACATTGATAGAACTGAATACTGGTACCTACACCAGGTACTAATGCCAGGACAGACCCAAAAGTAGATCACCAACTTTTATTGTTAGCATTCCTCAAAGAAAGTGTCTGTATTTAAATGAATTTTGCCCTAAGTAGGGCAGCTAATAAGAAATAAAAATAATCATTTAATAGCAGATAGAGCATGGCACCATAGATTAATATAGGCCTCACAGATCCTAAAAATAGAGGTTAACATAGAGACTTGGCTCCAGAAGTGCATGTCATGGAAAAGCAACATTGCATTAAACATTTTGTTATGGACAACATAAGATGTGCAGGGAACACACCTTATATATAAAGCTAAGAATTTATGGTTAATCTAATAAAAGTCTTATCTGTATAATAAAAATACAAGAAGAAGTTATTATTAATCCAGTTATAATAACAGCAGCACTCATACTCTGAATTGTCTAACAAACACAGAAAAAAAATAAAAATCAATAATAATGCAGTTAAAGTTGCTATATGAAATCTTCCTAGCATCTATATGTTTTAGTTGGTGTAATTTCCCTCTTTTAGTGTATGTTTGGGCTCTAAGAGCAGTGGCAACAACGTTCCTCCAGCAGAGTGGAGCAGGAGGTTCAGAGTCAGAGTTCATCACCAGAAATCTCATAATGGTGGTGGGGAACTTTTCTTTTTGGTTTTGATTCACTTTATATAGTAAGGTGCCTTCTTTTCAGTTCCCAGCTAAGTTTTGTCCATTGTCACTTAGACAGGAGAGTTAAACAATAGACTCTTCTAGCACTGCTTAACATGTATGTACCTTGGTGGCTACATAGATTTTGTTTAGTGGTTTTGTTTAGAGGGCTAAGTTAAAAATAAATAAATAAATTAGGCCATCTGCTAGACAATTTTTACTAAAGTTGTAAGAAGCCAAAACCCCTTCAGTCCAAGATAAGCCCTGACAAGTTCTGATAGCTCAATACAAAGCTTGTGGAACCTAAAATGGCAGAAATCTTATTCAATGGACAACCATAGTTTATACCTAAGCTTCCCATGAAGTCAGTGAATAAAATTTGGTGGTTCAAGGGGATAATCCACAGCAGATGAAGAAAATTAGATATACCTGAAAAGTGATATGCAAAAATCTATGTACTGAGCTGGCAAATAGAAAATGTGACTGTATCCTCCTTGGGTACTAGGCTTTGTTTCTACACAGTCACATTACAAGTTACTGCTTGGACTGTTCTGCTAGGAAAGGCATAATCGCAAGGTTCTCTATACTAGACTATACAAGTAAAGTTTAGCAACAATCACATCTAAAATGTAAGTAAGAGTCTAGGAGATTTCTGGAGTGTGTCAAGGATCATTTCTCAACACAGGTGATGAAGGAGCAAACAAGGGAAAGTGCCCCACTTGACCTGTTGTTTGCAAACAGGGAAGGACTTGTGGGTGTGATGTGATAGTCAGAGGCTGCTTTGGGCACGGTGATCAAGAAATAAGAGAGTTTTTGATCATAGGTGAAGTAAGGAAGGTGGCTATGAGAACCACTACCTTGGATTTCCAGAGGCCTATTTAGAGAGCTGGTTGACAGACTCTCTTGGGAGGTGATTCTGAAAGGTAAAGAAGCCCAGAATGGCTGGGTCATCTTCAAGAATGGATTCTAAGATTTTTAGAGCTATAGGAGAAGGCTTTCCCAGTGTGCCAAAAGCTGTACTGGTGGAGGAAAAGACCAGCCCGGCTGACCAGAGTTTCTTCTGGAATTCCGAAAGAAAAAGGGTTTATGAGCTCTGGAAGAAGGGGCAGGAGGACTATATCAAGCTGTGCAGAGAGAAAATTGGAAGGACAAAGCCCAACTGGAACTCATTTTGGCTAGCATAAAAGATGATAAAAATGCTTTTATAAATACACCAACAGCAATAGGGGAATTAAGAAGACGAATCCTTTATTGGATATCAGGGGAAATGTAGTGATGAAAGATAAGATAAGGCTGAGGCACTTAATGCTTTTTTTTTTTTTTTTTTCCCCTCGGCCTTTATCAGAAAGATCAATTGTTCTCAGGGTACCCAGCCACCTGAGTTGGAAGATGGTGACAGGGAACAAGATGAAACCCTTGTGAGTGACCTCCTCTGTGTTTTGAGTGTTCATAAGTTTATGAGGATGGACAGGATTGATTCAAGGGTATTGAAGAAGCTGGTGGAAGCGCTCAGCAAGCCACTTCAATAACTGACCAGCAATCCCAGCTGACAGGGGATATCCCAGCTGACTGGAGGTTAGTGAATGTGACTTCAATCTACAAGAAGGGTAGGAAGGAGGATCCAGTGAATTACAGGCCTGCCAGTCTTACTTCAGTCCCAGGGAAGGTTATGGTGCAGATCATCTTGAGTACCATCACTTGTTACATATGTGACCATCAAGTGATCAGAAGCAGCCAGCATAGGTTTATGAAGGGTAGGTCCTGCCTGACTAACCTGATCTCCTTCTATGACAAAATGAATCACTTAGTAGATGAGGGGAATTATGTGGATGTTTTTCACCATGATTCTGGTAAAGCATTTGACACTATCTCCCACAGCATTCCCTAGGAGAAACTGTCTACTCATGGCTTGGACAGGTGTACAGTTCAATGGGTGAAGAACTGGATGGATAGCTGGGCTCAAAGAGTCAAAGCGAATGGAATTCAATCCAGGCCATCACCAGTGGCATCCCCTAGGGGATCCGTCTTGTCAGTCTTATCAGATATATTGATAAGGGCATTGAACGCATCCTCAGTAAATTTGCAGACAATACCAAGTTAGGTGGGACTGTCAAACTGCTTAAGGGTAGGAAAGGTTTGCAGAGGGATCTGTATAGGCTAGATTCATGGGCCAAATCCAATCTCCTTTATCTCTCATATAGCACCACTGCTGTTTGTAAAGAAGACTTCTCAGAGTCTGAAATTTACCCTTCTGATCACTTAAAACTGCCATCTTAGGGCTACAACTTTTGGTATAAACTTATATGAACTCTTGATGTGGCATATTTACCTACATATATGGCTTCTGTAAGGATTAAATTTATTCTGTTTTGTCTTTCTGTTGGCTCAAAACTTCTCCAAGTGCCTTAGGCTCTTAAATTTCTTCAACTTATGGAAAGACTACAGAATTTTTTTTTTTCCTCTAAATGTCCTCTCACATTTGTTGATCATGGAATCTGATGAACAACTTTCCAATGTGGTAAACTATGCCATGTATTTTTTAAACCACAAAGATATTGAAGGTTTCACAGAAATACTTACATGTAGAAGCTTGTGCTGTCCTCTATTCTGATGCACAATCTGCAACAGCAGCCACGATCTGTGTACTATGGACTGCTCAAACACATTCTTTATAAATCTGACGCTGTTTCTGTCAGCTCTCACATACAATAATGTTTCAGAGGGTGCCTAGTTAAGCAGTTTTTCATCTGTTTTCTTTAGTGTCTTTGCCAGAAACAGTATTCCCAAGTCAGTGCAAGGACATTTAGAATCTCTTTTTGTAGTAAGAACCAAGAGGAAGAGTCTTCTTCCTGTTAAAACTCAGTCTGAACCAGTTCTCCATGAAAAGATTTTGTGTATGTATGCAGAAGATTTTATTTGTGTAAGCAAAGAAAAACTGTGCATACATTCCCTTTCTATAGTAGAAGTTAGTTCTTGCTTGGTATAAATATGGAAGTAAAAGAATTACTCATGAGGCAGCGATAGATACCATTTTAAATAATCATCAGAATGGGTAACAAAAATGAACTTTTCAGTCTTATAAAATAGAATAATTTTAGATGTGTTACTTGAACTGAGTATCTTGTTGCACTGCCACCTGAAACTTCAGATCAGAGTACACTCTGGCACACATGGAAAAGCAACTGAGCCAATGTCCCTGCAGCATGGAAAAAGGGAGAAAGACATTATTACCCTTCACCTATTTTGTTCTGAAAACGCATGCCATCACATCTATCAATGGCTGTTATTGACAATGTTACAGAACTTTGCAATAAAACCAGAAGGTTTGAATCATCTGAATAATTACTTCAGTTGATCAGGAAAAAGGGAAAAGCTATTTTTACATAAACTGAGGAAATAATATGCTTTTAACATAAAAATGCTAATAAGGGAAGAAAGAAGTGAGCTACTTAAATGTTGGGACAGAACTGGGTAAAGAGCCTGGGAAACAATTCTCTCTCAAGCTGCATGAAGAACAACAACAAAAAAATCATGCAAATCTGCTTGACTCACCCCAAACGCTTCTGACTGGAAGGGTTTATTAAGAATAAATCTGTGTTCTCGTTCATATTGTAACATGAAAAAGAATTAAAGACCAATGGAAAACAACCTGACATGCACACTGTGCTGGTTTTACCCTGCTGTGCAGCTGAGCTCCATCACAACTGCTCACTTCCCCTCCTCAAAGACAGAGGGGGAGAAAATACAATGAAAAGGGCTCAAGGGTTGAGATAAGGACAGGGAGATCCCTCACCGGTTATCATCACAGGCAAAACAGACTCAGCATAGGGAAATTAATATAATTTATTGCCTGTATTTATCACATTTACATTAAACACTGCTAGCAGAATAGCACAATAAGAAAGTAAAAGCAAACTAAAAACACCTTCCCCCCATCCACCCTCTTCTACATCTTCCCCTTAAGTAATGCAGGGAAACAGGGAAGGGGGGCTGCGGTCAGTCCCTAACGCTTTGTCTCTGCCGCTCCTTCACAGTCACTCTCTGCCCCTGCTCCATGTGGGGTCCCTCCCACGGATGCCGTCCTTCCCGAACTGAGCCCGCGGGGGGCTGCCCACAGGGACCAGTTCTTCAAGAACTGCTCGAACATGTATGTGTCTGTACCATGGGGTCCAACCCCCAGGAGCAAACTGCTCCAGCACGGGTCCCCCACGGGCGGCAGCTCCCCCCAGACCCCTTGCTCCTGCGCGGGCTCCTCTCCACGGGCTGCAGCTCCGGCCCCGGGCCTGCTCCTGTGGGCGCTCTCCATGGGCCGCGGCCTCCTCCAGGCCACATCCACCTGCTCCACCGGGGGCTCCTCCACAGGCTGCAGCGTGGAGATCTGCTCCATGTGGGACCCATGGGCTGCAGGGGGACAGCCTGCTCCACCAGGGGCCTCTCCACAGGCCGCAGGGGAACTTCTGCTCCGTGCCTGGAGCACCACCTGCCCGGAGCACCTCCTGCCCTCCTTCTGCACTGACCTTGGTGTCTTCAGGGCTGTTTCTCTCACATTTTCTCAGTCCTCTTTTTTCCAGCTGCTGTGGCAAAGCACTTTTTTTCCCCTCTCTTAAATTTTCCTAGGGGCACAACCAACATCACTCACTGGCTTGGCTCTGGTCAGCAGTGAGTCCCTTTTGGAGCCAGCTGGAACTGGCTCTGACATGGGGCAGCTGCTGGATTCTTCTCTCAGAGGCCAGCCCTGCAGCCACCCACTACCAAAACTTTGCCCTGTAAACCCAAAACACATACCTGCTATCAAATACCCTATATTAAGATTAAAGATCATTGATCTTAAGACCTGTTACAACTGCCCATATGAGCATTTGCAATATAAACCTAATGCATACAATGTATTGAATTCACCCTTGAATTCACCTAAACCATGGATATGAGAAAGTGTTGTGGGGAACAATTCTAGTTTGAGTATTTATTTATTTATTTATTGTCCTAAGTTAGCAATGTTTGACAAGAAATGTACAAACTAGTTTAGAAAAGATAATTTGGAATAGGAAAAAAAGAAGTGATGGGAAGGTTTCTGTTGTGACTTATAAAATGCTAGTCCAGCTGTGAAGTTTCTATGTGTTTTACACGGTTATTATCAGCTGCAGTCATTGATTCTATGACAGCATTTGTGCTCCACAAGAATTTGACCTGTCCTCTGTGTTAAACTACTTAAAAACTTAAACTACTTAACTACTTGTTAAACTGTACTTTAATTTTTCAGTAAGACATGCATGAGTCCATCAATAATCACCTTAGCTCTGAAAAAGAACACTTAAGGTGTTGTCAAGGAAGAGTCCCCAAACTAGTGGCAAACAGGCTTCTACTTAAAACAAAGAAAAATAAACAAACAACAAATTATTTTAGAAATTTGCACACATACATCAAAACAAGCAAACAAAAAAAAAAAAACACACAACAACAACAACAAAACCTCTATGTAATTCTGTAAGAACATAGCTTTTCCAATAGAATCATAAACATTTTTGTGTGGAAATACTTAATTTCTGAATTTGATCCCATCAGTGCTCAAGAATTTATGATTCCATACAGATTTTCTGCTACCACACACAAATGGATATGGATATTACTGGTATAACTCTGGCAGGCAGCTAAGCATCACAGTCTCTCACACACGTTCCCCAGATGGGATGGTAGAGAGAATCAGAAAGGTAAAAGTTCAAGAACTCATGGGTTGAGATAAAGACAGTTTAGTAGGTAAAGCAAAAGATGCATGTGCAAGCAAAGAAAAACAAGGAATTAATTCACAACTCCATCACTCTGAAGGTGTTGTTCTCACCACCACCACCACCACCCACCCCCTTCCTTCTTTACCACAGCTTTTATTACTGAGCATGATATTATATGGTATGAATTACCTCTTTGGTCCATTTGGGTCACCTGCCCTGTCTGTGTCCCCTTCCAACTTCTTGTACACCCCCAGCCTCCTTGCTGGCAGGACAGCACAAGAAGCAGAAAAGTCCTTGGCTCTGTGTAAGCACTGCTCTGCAGCATCTAAAAACATCGGTGTGTTATCACCAATGTTTTCATCAAAAATCCCAAACCCAGCGTTGTGTGAGCCTCTACCAAGAAAATTAACTCTATCCCAGCCCAAACCATCACAATTACCAATGTGTTATTATTAAAATAACTTATTATAAGAAATTAAAGCTTGATTCTAACATACTTGGACTTCATGAACAATATACTGCCCCTTCATACATTTGCTAAATCTA